>NW_025776280.1:0-25000 GCF_021130785.1 Homalodisca vitripennis
CCTAATTTTTTACTTTGTTTTTTTATTCCTGTAATTAGTTACTATTAAAAATACAGGCCAACAAATTTGACCAGAAACGCATTAAAATGTACAAAAATAATATGCCTACATAATTTCAATAATAGTACTCGCTTCCCATCATCATTAATAATATTATGCTTCACAGCTCCACAGCGTGACGCACACAAATCAAACAAACACAATAACAATCAAAGGGCAAAATCATGGTTCACTGGCGGATCTCTAAAGCCATTCACTCTCGAAGTTACGTCAATTACTTTGTTCCGAAACTCCTATTGAAGTGTGTTTGATTCCTGTTTCAAACACATATTCAAATATGTATTTCATCAAAATCTACATTTCACTTTCAAGAGGCAGGTGTTAGCTTTTAGGAATGCCATAAAATGCATTTATTCTTGTTGCTATGTAATAATTGACCATGTAATAAACCATCAACATATATTGTCACGCATTGGAAGGAATATTTAAGCAGTTAAAATTTGTCATGAAGACTTCTCTGTGTAAAAGGTAAACAACCCTAGAAATTTTCTGTTTGAGAGTATTAGTTTCTTTCCAAAAAAAACCTGCATTTTGCTTTGTTTTATTTGATATTTACGACCAATATATTGGCCGTATTAAATGCTACTGGAATGAATGATTCTGTCAACAACAAAGTATATATAATTTTTTTTTTATTGTTAAGTAATAATTAAACTATAATTTAGGACATTATTTAATGAAATAATACTCGAGAATAAGATTCATATCTTGATAATTGACTCCATAAATTAACTTGTTATTCTCACACTGGTGTTCTTGAGTGGCAACATGGATTTCATGTGGATATTGTGATCCAAGATAGCCAAGTCACGCACGCTAATTTACTTCAGTCAAAGTAACATGTAAAACTAGAGTAAGATGACTGATATTAATACGTTTATAAATGAAATAAAATAAAGTTTAAAATTTTAGAATAGTATAGGAACATAGACTTTAGACATAGAGTAGACTTTTGCCATAAAAACAAATTACAACATGTATGAAAGTATAAAAATGCTGACTTTATACTCTTGTTTTATATTTGTTATTAAACTCGGTATTAAGGAAAATATGTAACTACTGGCTAAAGGTGTTAAAATAACACACTAAATATACAGAGTAATTATGAATTTGTGTAACAAATTTTTTTAAAGAAATCTTCCAAGTATTAAGTGGTAAAAATGGAAATTTTATTTACCTCACACAAAAACACCTTTGATTGATGAACATTTTATAGTGAAATAAATAATTTTTTTATAACACCTCGTGTTTACAAGGATTTATCAACATTTATTCCAGTTTTGAAAACACATTTTAAATCCAAAAAAACTTTTGCATAGAAATAGAGAAAAGATAATTGTAATAATTTTATTCACAACAAATTTGGCAAAAGTAAACTTTAAATTATTTTGTTTAAAATGAGTTACACGTTACACAAGCCGATGGACTCTCCTCCTTACAGTATGTCTAATAGAGGAAGATCGGTAGAGGATAATAAATACCAAAAAGGTTTTTTTGGCAGATAATACATTAATTTATCAAAATTGTATAGACTATACAAAGTCTTAGTAGAAACTAAGTTATACTGAAAACGAACAAGATTTAATAAAACAATAACATTTTCTATCAATGTAAAATTGTATAGGATGAGGGAAATAAAATTAAAATGTTTTACTTATGCTCGATAGTTTCACTCTAAAATTATTTAACACTAACATATGTTTACCTTGTGTACGAAAGAGCGATTGGTTTAAATGGAAAAACACTACGCAAAATCTTCAATTATTCGTTTTGTTTATATAATTGCATATTTTGTTTCAAGAGGAAGTGTTCATCTGTGACTAAAAACAGTTTTAATTCCAATCATGTTTGAAATGAACAATTCAGTTTGTAGTTATCGTGATTAATTTTATAGGGAATAGTTGTAAAATAATCATCACGCAAGTTTGAATAATACTTTAGTTCAATAAAGAACCACAAGAAATTGGTTTTAACTGTAAAAACGCAGTTCTGCTCCAGCCACTAACAGCTTTTATAAACATTGCTGTTGGGTCTGGAGGCTGTCCCTTGGGAAACGGTGAATGGTGTGTTTCTACAACGCGATCTCTAGGATTGTAAAATAAATTTTAGTACAAATTATCCACAGCAGACTAGCGCAGAGCACTCAGTTACTAATGCTTGATGTATTTTTCAATGTTTGTGTATTACTTCTTTAATTTTTTGACAAGACTTGTCGGGACTACATCGGCAACGTATTCTGATATTCATTTAGTTAAAAATATTTAAATATGGTTTCTATGTTTATTTTTACACGAATTAATGTAATTTTTCACATTACCAATAATGTCACATGCGGTTTTAATACTCTTGAAAATGTATATATAAAAATATATATATATATATATATACATATATGTATATATTATATACATATATATATACATATATACATATACATATATACATATATATATATATATATATATATATATAATCTCTTGAAATATTGCAGCTATAATAGATTATCTATTTTATGAATTGTAGAATTATACCGTATGACCTACCTTACTAATATTGACGTAGCACAATGGTAAAAACACTTAGTTTTTTGATACGCTTTTTATACATTCACTCAGTAGATTATTATGTAAATGTTATATACACAGAAAACTATTAAATAATCAATCAAGTAATCAAATTAAACATCAAATAATCAGAATGTTGTAGAGCACTTACATTATAAGAATTAACCAGTAAAAATTAAGTGCAAAAATAATTGGTTGAACATAACCAAATATATTATTAAAAGATAGAACGATAAAAGCCTAAAGTGGTACTTATGTTTTATTATATGTAACACATTATATTTGCTTTAAAACTATTTCACTGTATAGTAATGTGTTCTATTGTTGAATATAATAAAAAAAAATATTATTATGGGCCTGTTATTACTCAGAATTGATTATTGTAATCATTTATTATAATCAAAATAAAAAATATGAACATAATAATACGTTACTTAACAATTGTCTTCTTTAGTGGCTATGGTGTTTTCGTTTTGCATACTAAAAATACAATAATAAAGAATATGATATATAGCTTTTATAAAAGTATTGTACTAATACAGTACATACATAACGATTATTTTCTACGATCACACATTTTATCATGACACTTTTAAGCAAAATACTAGAAGCACTAACAACTTTTAACGACGTTTAACTCGTTTCATTTAAATCCTATTTATTATCTAGCTAGAATTACACGACATTTATTTCTCATTAATTTTAGTTGATCACGCGTTATGGAGGTTAATAACAAAAATAATGATTACTACTGGCTATTGCCAAACTTTCTCTGGTTCAGTATAGACTCTGTTTTTCTACTTCATGCCACTGTACTTGATATTCACTGTACTTAATAGTCAGCCAGTATAATTTAATATTATTTTTATCCAATTTTACGGAACTAAATTATTGGGCGGAGTAACTACCTAATTGGCACGCGTATGAATATTTTCTTCTAACCCTTGGTAGCAGCCCAACTACGTGACCGATCAGACCTCGCGCGCCTTGTCCGCGAGTTCACGTAGTTCACGTAGCTCATGTACCTGATGTATCTCACGTGTTGTTTGAGTAGATGGCTACCAGTTTCCCAACTTCTACTCCTCTTCTATAAATAAACCGTTCTTAGACTGCAGCTTCAATGTCTCGTGCCATGACGCCGACACCCGGGTTGTGAGTCTACATATTGCGAAGGGAAGTGAAATCTTATTGTTTTATAAAGTAGAACATCGTAGGCATAATTCCAGAGAACATTGGATATTTTAGGCCCACTTAGAAGATATTCGTTTTTAGTTCTTGTGTTCTAATTGGCAGAAACGTGGCATTACATACTTTTCCTTCACCATCTAAAAGTGGTGCTTGTATGTTTTCGTAATTAAACTGAACTTATAAGTAAACTTTGCATTTTCTAGTATTTATTACTACGACCTCAGAAGTCACCACCCTCACGTGTTATCGTCCAACGGTACTACAACGTTGTCAGCCAAGATTTGTTGGTAGAGCATTGCGGTAGCTGCTTTACTGTGAGGTTCATCTGGATTATGCAGCTTGAAGGTCATCCTATCGCTGTCCAGAAATGGGTTCATCGCTAGAGCCTTCATCGTATTCAGGACGTCTTCGTCAACGTGTAGGACTAGGATTTAGCAGTAAGTGCTGGTTTTTCTCTCCAACAATAGTCCATTGATTTTTTCAAGGTCAGTCTGGATTCGAGGGCTTGAAACAGCTATTGCTTGCTGTTCACATCAACGTATTTTGGAATAAAGGTTGAAAGATTAAAGGAAACTTGACCAGGCTTTTGGCTTGGCCCATTTTCAGCTTAATTTCTGGATCTGCTTCTTCAGCCACTCCTTGGTTTCTGTGCTGACACAGTCAAACACTATCGCTCCACCTTCAAAGTAGCAGCTGGGCATCCTAACGTTTTTGCTCTTTAAGGTACGTTTGCCCAGTACTTTCTTCAGGTTATTGGCTAAGGAAGCTTGTTTTGCTTTACATACATTGAAAAGAGGATGGAAGGAGAAATAAATATTATTGTTATACAAAATTTTATTTAATTTAGCGTCTCCATGAGGAAAAACAACCAATATATCATATACATACCTACAACTAATATTTTGGTTTGGACTTGAGCTAAAGCCAAGGCTCTATTTTCAAATTCCTCCATAAATATATAGGCGAAAATAGGAGATAGTGGAGAACCCATCGCCATTCCACAATATAGCCGTTAAAAGTGACCCATTACTTTAAAATAACTGCATTGAGTGCATAGTAATAACAGTTCCATAATTACTGGTACGGGAAACTTATAGTGTATTAACGCAATGGTTTGAAGTAATACTGTAACAAATTATAATTTCCTTACAAACACAAATAATAAAGTCATTTTTGTTACGGATACCTAAAACTATGGCTTGATGCAATGTACGTGGTTTACACCATTGAGGTGGAATTGTTTTCAATTATTTAGAACTCTGTTACTTATAAAACTACAAAAAAGTAACGATTATACGAGTACCTAAACAACGTTAAATAATTCTAATACATAAAAAATCAATCGCATACTTCGCCCTTCATTGAGGAGATTGGCAATGTATAAAGAGCTATAAGAATGGAAATGCTCTATAAAAACCGTACTCTAAGCTGTCTCTATGTAAAACAAGGAATAAACGATGCACGTGTTTAGTACATATAGTTTATATTTATGATTGTTTTGCTGATTAACTGTCTACTATTTTATTAGTGCATGACTTAAAGTTTATAAATAATAGAAATATAAATTTGTACATATAGTTAATTCCAATAGTTCTGATTTTGCTAATTAGATAAATTAAGACATATTGAATAAAATGATGTTATTTCTGCTGTTTAAAATACTGTTATATGATAGCGCAAAAATAAAAAAAAATATCCATCAAAAGGTAATAAATTCTGGATATTTGTTGCTTTTCGGTAAAAAATAAGAAAATAAAAATGTGTTAAAAATTATACTATATACAGGGTGTTCTGAAAAAAGGTGCCCATAAGTCAGGGCGTGATTCCTCACATCAAAATAAGAAAAAAGGTCTAATTAACATAGGTCCGAAAAATGCTTGGTTACCAAGTTATACAGGGTGAAAGATTTTCGTCTGAATTTCAGTTCCCCTGCTGCAACGAAGCCCTACGGGTATTTGTTGGCTGTTAATTAAGATGTACAATTTAGCGTACTTTATGTAAAATGAACTGAAACATTGAATAAAAAACCGTTTCCAGACCGGTAGCTACAGTAATTTTTAAGATATGTGACGAAATACGCGAAACTTGGTCCCCGAAAAACAAGTTACATTTAGGTTTGAAGCAGATTTATATGTTAAATGTACAATAAACACAAAATATTTTTTTCACGGTACTTGTAGAAAAATTTAATTTCGAAGAGAAAGATGTAAAATAAGTCTATAATAGACAAACGCAAACTTTAAAAAATAATCCTTAATTACATACAAAAACGCATGAAAAAATAGACAAAAATCTGTTTACGCTCTCTACAAATGTAATATTGAAATTAAAAACAGCTGTTTTATTAAAATATTTGATTTGAGAAACAAAATAATTTCTATTTAAAACATATGTTTTAACAATGTAACATTGTTTATAATAATTTAAATAAACATTACAAGCAGCTATTTTTCCATTGCTCATTAAGTGCGTGTGTTGATTCTGTACTTTAATACAAGTTAGTGCGAGTGCCGTTGAAGTTAATTTTTGATAGCTAATAATATCTTATTCATCCTGGCAGGTAATATGAATATTATGTACACTAATGGTGAAAATGGCAGACATGCATTTAATGTACGGTCTTGCACATTGCAACAGTCGTCAGGCTAGACGACTCTATCAGGAAACATTTTCCTCATAGACAGTTACCGACTCATAAAATATTTTTCTTCCATTCATAGAAGGCTAAGCGAGACGGGAACCTTTAAAATCTGGAAAAGTTGGTAGATCAGGACGGCCACGTACAACGTGTACAGCTGAATTGGAGGAGGGCGTGTTGGACGAAATAGAGAATCCATCCTGGAAGAAGTACTAGAGAACTAGCCTTGGATTTCGGTGTTAGTAATTCAAATTGTCTGGAAGATTTTACACGAGCAGCAGTTGCATTCTTATCACTATCAAAGGGTCCAGGCTCTTTTGCCTCGAGATTACTTTCCTCGTGTTCAGCTATGCCAATGGCTTATCCAAAGGTGCAGAAATCCACATTTTTTAAATTACATTATCTTTACTGATGAAGCAAAATTTTCAAGAATGGCTATTCTTAACACCCACAATACTCACATGTGGGCATTTGAAAATCCACGTGCTATTTCAGAGAACCGTCACCAATATCAGTTTTCTATAAAACGTATGGGCTGCTATTCTGGGTGATAAAATTTTTATTAGTTTTTTACCTGATACGCTCAATGGTGAAAATTATTTACATTTCTTGACGACTAATCTGAATGAGTTACTCGAAGATGTGCCACTATACACACGCAACAAACATGTGGTTCATGCAGGATGGAGCTCCAGCTCATTACACATTACAAGTAAGAGAATTTTTAAATGAAGCATATCCCAAACAGATGGATTGGTCGAGGGAGCCCCCAGTAGCATGGCCTGCAAGGTCACCTGAACTCAATCCTCTAGACTTTTTCTTATGGGGACATTACATTTAAAGACGCTTGTCTACGACTCGCCTGTGGATACCATAGAAGAGTTGCGAATAAGGATTGTTAACGGGATTCAAAGGATACGTGAGACACCTGGGATCTTCGAAAGAGTTCGGCAGTCTATGAGAAGACGGCTGGATGCTTGTATTTTGAATGAGGGGAAACATTTTGAACATCTACTGTGACGTGGTTAGTTTTTTTAGGACAAGTGTAACTTTTTTGTTGAATGATAATTCAGATAACTTTTTTATGTATGATAATGTATGATTGATTGTTAAAATATTTTACTTGATAAAAAATAATAGTAACTCATTAATTTGTTTTAATAAAACAGCTGTTTTTAATTTCAATATTACATTTGTAGAGAGCGTAACAGATTTTGTCTATTTTTCATGCGTTTTGTATGTAATTAAGGATTATTTTTTAAAGTTTGCGTTTGTCTATTATAGGCTTATTTTACATGTTTCTCTTCGAAATTAAATTTTTCTACAAGTAGCGTGAAAAAATATTTTGTGTTTATTGTACATTTAACATAGTAAATCTGCTTCAAACCTAAATGTAACTTGTTTTTTCCGGGACCAAGTTTCGCGTTTTTCGTCACATATCTTAAAAATTACTGTAGCTACAGGTCTGGAAACGGTTTTATTCAATTTTTCAGTTCATTTTACATAAAGTACGCTAAATTGTACATCTTAATTAACAGCCAACAAATACCCGTAGGGCTTCGTTGCAGCAGGGGAACTGAAATTTCAGACGAAATCTTTCACCCTGTATAACTTGGTAACTAAGCATTTTCGGACCTATGTTAATTAGACCTTTTTTTTCTTATTTTGATGTGAGGAATCACGCCCTGACTTACGGGCACCTTTTTTTTCAGAACACCACCTGTATATAGTAAATTAAGGTATTTTATATAATTCAATCAATTTTATCTTATAAAAATATATTATTTAGAAACATGCACAATAAAAAAATAATATTAGATTGCGGGTGTTGCGTATTTCTATACCCCGCCTATGTTAAATTATTTTAATTTGATGGACCTTTACTCAGAAGGATCTTATCTGTGTGGAGAGTGAAAAGATTATAAGCGGTACTGATGAGGCATGTATGCGACTTATTGAGTAATAAATACGATAAAATTAGCAGAAATAACTATCACAAGATTAGGAAGTTGCGTGAAAAAATCCTGTGGAAGTATAAAGCATTTGCTGATTAAGTTAAAAATATGAAACTTTACGTATGTAGTTCAAATTAATACACAAATCTACACGAAATCATCCCTTCAGTGTGTGTGCTTGCTGAGTTTTTCCTCAGTTTGCAGAGAAGTTAGTTCTTTCTATCTCATAACTTAAATAAAAAATCAAGTTTTGAGCAAACATCAGAAAGCAATATTCCTGCTGGAGAACAAAAGTGATGATGTAAGTATGAAGAGGAAAACCCCTCCAGTGTGTGTACTTGCTGAGTTGTTCCTCAGTTTGCAGAGAAGTTAGTTCTTTCTATCTCATAACTTAAATAAAAACTCAAGTTTTGAGCAAACATCAGAAAGCAATATTCCTGCTGGAGAACAAAAGTGATGATGTAGGTATAAAGAGGGAAAACCCTCCAGTGTGTGTACTTGCTGAGTTGTTCCTCAGTTTTCAAAGAAGTTAGTTCTTTCTTCGTGATATCTTTCTGTAGTTTTGGTCTGAATTGTCACTTTTGTTTGAATGAAATACTCACCAATCAGAGATCATAGGCCTTGTTGGTTCAAACAATCAAGAGAGTATTTTAAAAACATACTTGTCATTAAGACACATTTTCTGTTTTTACTTAGCTTTTGCTTCTTCCCTAGGTTTTTTCTAAACTCTTTAATTTACGTACAATCTTAAAGTGAATATGGGTTGTAGGTAGTACATGTAGTACACTTTATGGGTCTGCCGGGTAGAAGTACTCTACATCACATGCTAATATTACACTACATGTGTTACTATATCACGTGTTTCATTCATTTTGATTACAAATTACGTATTTTTCTGTTTTCTCGTTACCATGATGGTTAACCATAAGAACAATGCAATAATGTTTATTAACTCTAAGCCGCATTCAAAGGAGTTACATGAACCAAAAACATCAGTAGGTCAGTTTTTTTGGCGGACAGACAGACAGAAATGAAAATGTTGTGCCTTCTAGAGTCTTAGGCTTCGCTAACGCTCAATAATTAGGAAATTGTACTGCTGATACAACATACTTCATTTTTGTCTATGAAATAAATAATTGTTTAAACTTGTTAAATTAGAGATTGGGAAAACCTCATTGTTCCACTGCACTAACTCACGTAGAACACATATTATATTGTCATGAAATGGTCCAATGTTGTCACATCCGATAAAATTGGTGATGATGAGATGTTTCGTTTTGGTGCTGTATAACAACACGAACGCGATAAATTGTAGTGACTTTGCCAGATAAATGTAGTAATTATTGTTTAGTCGATAGTGTACTACCTCTTCATTTTGATGAATTGCAAGCTTTCCGGTTATTATTGAAGTCTTACTACTTATGGCTTTTAGTAATTGTTTTTCAACATTCAACAGTTGTTTTAAACCGTTTTCTATCATTGTATGTACTCTTTTATGTTTTTAAAGAACTCAAAATAAATGTTTCGTTTCGTTCAGTTCGCAACTCAGACAAGAAAAGTATAGAGAAAAAATTATTGTAATTTTTTTGAAAAATATGTAAATATAGAGAACTGACTTTTTCCCTAAATTGGGTGAAATATACCTCAAGATGACTGTTGTTAATTCAGATGTAAATATTAGCTAATTTGAATGCTGAATTCAATATCTTTGAAGGCTTTAGTAAATATAACAGCGAAATCAGTAATGAAAGTATTAGAAATATGACAGTTATATAAAATTTTCACCTGTTTTACACTGTATTTCAATTCTACTCGTTAGTGGAGATTTATAATATTTATTGTTCGGACTGTTAATTTAAGTACAATCGTATGTATAGTACTATTTATATATATATATATATATATATATATATATATACACACACACACACACACTATACTATACTATTATTATATTAAAATATTTTAATTTCGTTGCAATATCAGAATTATTAGCTGAGCTATAACAAGGCCTCTCACTCGTAGGACTGGAAAAATTCATTTCGACCTCGAAAACGAACTGACATGAAATTGAGCCCGGTACTTAATTTCCATATGGGGAACATGGAGTTGATTGATGACACATGTCACTCCGTGTGATTTTTCTGAGCGTTAGGGAACATTTTTAAATTAGTGTTTATGATGGCAACGAGAAAACAACAATAAATAGATTTGTAAACAAAAACTCAATACACTCAATAGAGCTTGAAACATGTGATATAACACCTTTAGCTAAATGTCACTACACATTCAAATTAATTTCATAGTGACTTGGTGTGTAGAAATTTATTATTTAAATACTGATATGAAATCAAATGTAATGATGAAAAATTTACATGTAACATGTGACAAGATATGTGAGAAATATTTTATATGTAGACTTTAAATGCTGCATAAATGTGTCATTTTCATGACAAATTAATTTTTGCATGTTTTTATGCTCATACAACTAACTAGAGGACATATCGAGAATTAAATTAGCTTTAGATCTAAAACTTTGCATGCAGCCTCATCAAAGCCTGGTAATACAAGTTGCGTAGCGTATCTTGCTAGATACTCGTACCATTATTGTTTATGATTGTACATACTGTTCAGTAATGCTAAACATTAACATTACAGTAATGTAGTAGCGTTGTAATAGACACATTACTTGTTATAGACTACATATATTAACAAGAATTGTAACAAAAAACAAGATAGTTATAGTTATTTAACTGTAAATTATATAGTGTGTAATGTAGCAAATAATATTCTGTATTGCCTTTCAATATATTTGACGAACATATTTATGAAATGGAAAGCATCTTAAACTGTATTAATTAATAACACCACATTATAATTTAATGGGTTTTATTGCTGCATTACCGTTCATATTTTACTGAAGCAATCTGTTCTACTATGAAACTTTCCTTTATTTTATGATTCATATTTTCCCCCAAAGTGAAGTATACTGCTATGCTCTTGGGTATGAGAAATGTGATATATATACAGAGGGATAAAATAAAGCAAAACAAATTAAAATTTCAAAAGTCGAGCAAAACTCCAAAAACAACTCGCAAAGTTGAATTCATGTTTTGAAAACTCGACTGAGGCAAACTGAGGGTAAAGAAATAACAAACCCTGTAACTTAGCTGGCAGATCTTCCTTGGGAATAGGACTCAGAAAGGAAAACTTTTAAGCCTGAACGGAATACGTTCCTCCCGACAAAAGTGAAATTTTATACTTCAAGTATCCCGAACACTTTTTCGTATGTTATAATAACAGTTGATTAATAAATAAAGTTAAATTTCCAAAACCATATACAAAAAATATAAAATTTTTATTGACAAGCACATTTATAATAATAAAATATTCAGTTTTAGTTGATTTATGAAGATAAGGAGGGATTTGATATTAGTGGCTTTAAATAATTAAATGTGTTCTCTGTTGGATGAGCGTTAGTGCAGTCCATCCCTCGAGAGGTGGATAAAATATAAATTCTGTACGTATGGCCATCTTCCTAACTGTCTGCCAGACCGTACTTTATATTTAACAGAAATTGATTTAGAAACTATAAATGACAACGGTAACAGGAAAATAACAGATTAAATTTGTTTTCAAACAAACTAAGTGGATTTTCTGCCTGCTCTGGAAAAAAAACTAACAAACACGTATAATGTAGAAAAACACTTCAAAGAATATTTAATGTTTATACGCTATATGAAACTGTTATACGCTATGTTGTGAAACTCCATGTATACATACATAGAAAAAATGAGTTCTATAATGATGCATATCTAGCTAATGAGTTTAACTGAGGGTCATTTAAGTCTATCACATAGTGGGTTGACAAATTATTTTTCCTCCCGGAGGATACAGATAAAAATGCATTTGTGTACAACTGTCTGTCTGTATATCTCTTCAAAGAACATTTTGAAAAAATTACCATCGAATGTGTTACATGTCACGTGGTGTGGCGTGTTCCTACCTTGTTTAGTTATTGATGATGGATGTTTTGGAACGATATTGAAACTTTGGAACTTTGTAGGAGGATAGGACAGTTTCCAGTTATCGAAACGTTTTGCTCGATTTATCTTCATAAACGCGGCAAATCTCCGAAATCCTTTTAAGTGTATTCATTATGTACATAATAAATAAAACGATATGACATTATATTAAAAAATTACCAAGAGTGAACAAAATTTGTTTGTAAGGGAATTACTGAAAGTAAGGAAATGTGTATCATAGAGCTAGGAGAAAACTGGAAGAAAATCACACATATATTTAAAAATTCTAAAATATTTTTTACTTTTATATCGAGGACATATAAAAGTAATAGTTTGTGGGTATTTTACATACTTTTAGTGTTTTTTTTTTTTTTTTTTAAGAAAGTACCACATAGCAAAACCAATCGATTTGTGTTTATTTAAACTTAAACAAGAACAACAAAACGCTATCCTTATATAGGGGTTTGACGACAAAATCCGATCTTGTGTGATCTTTTCAGTATTGCAATAAGAATGATGATGTGATATTTTATTTATTACAAACACATATTTTACACCAACTTCAACAAGGGTGGGATTAAGCAGATTTTCTCCTGAAATTTGGTTGGAAATTCGATTTTCGTTTCTTTGTCACCATATGACAACACAAAGGCTGTATGGGTTGACCTTGAAATTTGCTACTTTCCCTCTTCTTTATAGGAATATTGGATTCGAGTTTGGTGGCTTTACAAAGGAATTTACTTTTACGGTCCTGATCTACTTACTTCGGGTTTTAGTAGGTCATTTGTCATTATTTACAACAAGCCACTACCCGTGTCTTTTCACACGATTTCCTATTGAATAATAGAAACACCAAAGGTATAATAATAACGAAATAAACTCTCAGGAAAACAAGTCATGTTCACTGAAGTATATTCGCAACTTTTGATCTACATCAGAATAATTGGAATTTATGTTTAATAAGTAATTTTCGATGCCAAATTTCAGAGAACATAACAGTTATCACGATTTCCAATGAAATACCTAATTTTCTTTGCAACATTCCGTAATATTTGAGCGAATATTAGATGTCAGAATATCTATTTATATATCACACTTCATGCAAAATTTAAGTCTATAAATGATGAATCAATATCTATTTTTAGATCAATGATTCAAGTTCAAGATATCCTGAGGCCAGTCAACCTGACAGACATAAATTATTATTGTACATTACAACACTAATATGTAAGTAACTTTACTTCAGTTTTCACTGCTAAATAGTACAATGTGGGATTATGCCACAGCACGTGTAGTATAACAGGCGTCAAAGATGGTACGTTAAATTTAAAAAATATAGCTTTTTTATTCTCGATATATTCTGCGCATAGACAGACGATCATACAGAAAATAATATACATTCCTCGAAAGGAAAAGTCTTTAAATTTTGCCATCCTACAAAGGGATAGAGCCCGACCCTCATAAAATGACCTAATTAATTCTACAAATAATTGTTATTTATGTGGACAGGATCTTAAATTAAAACCCCACATTCTAGGGAAGATATGTTTCCCAGGATAAGTAATAGATTGTAAGGTTTACATGCGTTGGTGTTCATGCAGGTTAAGTATCTAAAAGTTAATTGGTCTAATTCAGTATACTACGAGTTTTTTGTTTCAGACTAATCCGTTGATATTAGTGACAGTTCTCCTCAATCACTATTATATGTCAATTTGCAAGGTAACTTGCGTTTTGAAATTTACCAAGATCCTATACGAGATTTATAATTTCCACAGTAATAAGTTATTCAGGTATCCATCACAACCCATAGGTTTGATGGTTCTTTTGTAATTTTGGTTCTCACGGTACTTTTTAAAGCAACTGTAACATGTTTTACTGATGGTATAGGTGTATTCAAGCATTCATTTTTCTTCTTAATAAATCCATAAGCTAAAAATTGTTAAACTAATTATTCCACAAATCAATGCATATCATTTGCTTACGTAAGGGGTGAAGGAGATTACGTGCATATGATAACAGTCCATTAGCCCTAAACAGTGTTAATGTACATTTATAACAGTAATTATACTTCAAATACAGCGATAATTGATAGTTTTAAATTAAGTAATGCTATTCTGATGTTTTTAAATTCATATTTATTCCAAACATCCCGGTGTGATGTGCATTTGAGAAAAGATTATCTCCAACACCCTCACAAAAAAAAACTATTTCTACTTACGCCACTTAGCATAATAAATTCCAAGCTTCTAAATCTCAAATATTTATCAGAAATAAATTAAAAAATGTTTAGAACCAATTTTAAATAATTTTATTTGGCCTAAATAATTTATATTTTACAAAACAAAAATATACCATATAGAATATGATTATTTATTCAACCGTATCTATCTTGTAATTGCCTACGGCTTAAGATGTGGCGGCTGATTGAAAAACTTTTCTAATAATCGGAAAGAAATATTCATTGGCAACTTTATCGGTTTCTGAACTCTATTCTGAAGAATTAAGAAACTCCACTTGTAAACTAATTTGATTACGAGTTTAAATGTAGTTTGTTTACTCAATGTTATTCCGCTTCCACTTTATGATTTGAAGGCTTACAATAATAATCTTAATGATCTTTTATTGAGTTATTTTATTATATACTAATGCATTACAGTACAGACATGCTCACATTTAGATTTGAATTTATGCTTATTTCCATATCGGCAACACTGAATTCAATGATGATGCATGTTTCTCCATAGTCGTTGGTGTTTGTTCGTGAACATAATATTTACATTTGGTTTATAGGTAACCATGATGACTAACTAGACAAACATAGACAAACTAGCAGAATAAATAAATTTGTGAATAATCTAAGTACAATGAGAAAATGGTGAGATTTGTTCTTTTTTGACGTGTGGCCTAACTATGCCAACACATCTAACATCATCTTTTGATGACTTGGTGTGTATAAATGTATATTTTGAACAAACTATGAAATACAAGTTAATGAAATAAATGTGAATATATTTATGACTAGATAAACTAAGAACGTTTTTATTTGTATCCTTAATTTATGCTATTTTATTTAAACGTTCATGTATTAAAAAACACCAATTAAAACCTTATTGTCTATAAAACAACAAAAAATACTGTTTAGACATTTTTAGCACGAGAACAAGTACATAAATATATTTGGTCACTTAGACTAGAGCAGTTCATGAGCTGGCAGTTATCCTCAGTCGACCAAAATCCAGAGGTTGACTTAGGATAGTAAGAGAAATGATATTTTAGACTTTTACCTTTACAACCATTCCCGTGACTATATATCTATTTACCTAATGTAAGTTTAATACTGTGAGAAATGAAGGAGTACTTATCGTGCAATATTTTGAATATTATAACAGGTACTGTTTGCATAGTATTTAATTAGTTTTGCGTTAGTAAATTTCATGTTTTTCACAGTATGAACAGGAGTATTTATAGCTTAGATATGAGATTATTGCAATAATATTTCACAACGTTGTAGTTATATTTTCGCTTATTGAGTATGTCACGACTGAAAAAATTTTAATTTCAGACCGGCAAACATACAAGTATTCATTAATTTATTGGATTTAACTACATTACGTAACTATAGTTCGTAACTTGCACGGACACACTAAAGTCCAACATGATTCTGATCGGCAATCAAATGGGTAAACTGTTTACTCCAAACATTCAGTCATATAAAAGTACTATTAGATAACTAGACAATAAGACTAGTAGTAGGAATAGGTGGTATGTAGTATGAAGAATACTAGAAGAAATTGATGGTATATCGTAACTCGCCTTTCTACTCTAATCAACAAATTGCCCACACTGTTTGTTTTGACATTCGTATACTAACTCCCTTTTATAATAGCTCACCTACTCGACTCAACAAATCGTCCACACCGGTCGATTTTCCTGTCGTATACTAACTCACCTTTATAATTACCCGCCTACTCGCCTAAACCAATCGTCTACACCGGTCTTGTCGTATACTAACTCACCTTTATAATTACCCGCCTACTCGCCTAAACCAATCGTCTACAACGGTCGATTTGACTGTCGTATACTAACTCACCTTTATAATTACCCGCCTACTCGCCTAAACCAATCGTCTACAACGGTCGATTTGACTGTCGTATACTAACTCACCTTTATAATTACCCGCCTACTCGCCTAAACCAATCGTCTACAACGGTCGATTTGACTGTCGTATACTAACTCACCTTTATAATTACCCGCCTACTCGCCTAAACCAATCGTCTACAACGGTCGATTTGACTGTCGTATACTAACTCACCTTTATAATAGCCCTCCTAGTTTACTCGCCTAATCATTGATAATTGTCGAGTTAACGGTATACGATGACCCGCTTTTTCATTTGCTTTGATTCAAAAACCAATTTTTATTTTATATCTAGTAGAATTTAAAAAATGTGACTCAAGGTTATATTTTTATATTTATATTGTGACTTTTATACTACAAGTGACTTTTATATTTATATTTTTATACAGTCAAAAGTTTAAAAGTTTTGATTTTTTTTATCCTGTATGACACAGACATACTTGTATGTACTGACGACTGCATCTCTAAACAATGAATTTGTGTACCCTGATATTATTGAGTATATTAAAATTTTAGACTTGGAAAAGACAATAATATTTTAAAAACAAAAAAATATCTTAACGATACCGTTATATAATAATACATTAACCTTGCTTTGAAACATAATTATTCTATAAATACTCAAAAGTTACGTTCCCTGTTGCAACAACATCACAGAACAATGACGTAAATCAATAAATACAAAGAAAGTGTATTAAGTGTCAGAGTCAGGCAGTGGAGTCCAGCTATTGACGTTTATCGGCAAAACTTATATTACGTCAAGAATGATTTATGTCACCTGTTATTTTGAAATTAACTTTTGCTTACTTCGCTTACTTATTTCTTTAGTGTTTTTACTTATTTAGGTCACCTTCTTGTCATAAAGTAGTTTATTTACTTGATGGTTTTCATTCAACTTCACCAATCATGCTATTGATGTATCGGATTTCCTGAATTTTTATCGAAGAAGTAATTTTTATCTGTCATGTAATGTGAGCTTTCTAAACACATTTTTTTGGTTTATCAATAAATCAAAAACTAACATTTTCTATGAGTCCCCGTAAACAGGCCTGAGTAAACTGCATAAAAACATAGTCTTTTCTTAACTAAACTTACTTGAATATAAATGTTAATTCTTAGTTTTTGTAAATAAAAATCATAAAATTCAAGTTATATGGTAACATGTTTGCTTTAAACAGCTTTTAGTAAAAATATTGCATATGCACTAATAATATAAATATTCGTTTTAAGGGACTCATTTATAATCCCGTAACGTATAAAAGTTGTTTTACGAGGATAATTTTGGAATTATATGTTTTTAATTTTACTATTACATAAATTTAAGATAGTAAATCTAAAGTGAGTTACTAAATAATATATCAATGGCCTGTGGTTTTTTATAAAAGCTAAATTTGTGGTGTCAGCACAGTTTCTATTGTTTTAACCTTAACAGATCTGTTTCTGTAGTTTTCGGCCAGTTAAAAGCGTGCTATTACCTTAGCTCTAACATACAGCATGATGGCCCTAATGATTTTTGATCATGAAAAGATTCTGACATTGGGTTAAATTTAAAGATTAAAAAATTTTAGTGCCACATTTTAAAAGTAAAATAAATGCCGAATATATGAAATGTTGTAAATAATATAACAATAAATTAAGTTGTATATAACAGTTATTATCACGAACAATATACTGTAAGTTCAGCATACCTATTAAAAAGTCCAATGTGGGTATCAAGATTGCAAGAATTAAACATATTTCCAGTAGTAGAGCTTTGTATCCTACTCTGGCTAGAAATAATTTCGGAGCGATAACAAGTTGCCTATCTGTGTCTGAAGAGATGAAAAACTGTCGAAACAGTCAACCACGAGCGGATTATCTCACCTTTTTTCGTTTCACATGCACCGATGATTCACAGAAAGTGTTCATCACATAGTGACGATGCCAAACCGAAATACACACTGAGTGCAGAGTTGGACGTCCATGTGTCCTGTATGTTCGAGGTCACACCTCTGGATAAATACGAGCGCTCACCAGTCTCCACTATTCTTCTAGCAAACGCCGTGTCTGAGCAATTGGAGGAGGACGCTCACCAAGGATAGTCAGTTGCTAGAGGAAAATAAACTAAACAATTACTGGTAAGAGCTTAGCTCAAATGCTTACGCAAAGAATGATCCTGTAAGTTTGTGGTTAAGCAAATGCTGGAGCAATGCATTCTTGCACGGATAATAATGCAAATATACGTTTTAAATGCAGTTACTGCCAGGTCATTGGCCAGGCACTCTACTGGATAAAGACAGATGGGTCGCTAGTTCCGCATCGTTATGCCTTTCAAAATAACTCTGGTCAGTTTGGCAAAGAAGCGCACGACGCAGGAGTGACGGCGTAGTATTGTAGGATTCGAAAATAGATAGACGAATTGTATATCTATTAATCTATTAAATTGTTTTAGCCAGAAAAAAGTTTCTGCAGATGAGTTTAGGATATCATTTTGAGTAAAAACTCATTTTTAACTCTTTTAGGTTTAGTTAGATAATTATTCCTCGTTTCTTGCTGAATATGACAATATACGCACATTTCAAAATATCAAGTTCCATTAAATATTTGACGAGGTTACAGATCTAGTCAAATTAGTGCCTAAGATTTATTATAATATGGGGAGAATGTGGGAAATTAGCGAATTTAACGGAGTTCAACCTCAGACATTAAATGGCAATCACTATTGTGAGGTTGGTGGAATGGGGAAGAGAAGGGGTTGTGTGCACTCACGTAACATTCAGGTGTTGTCCAAACACACAAAGTCAACCGAGACGGTTGAAAGCGGATTGCCTTATCCTCACATAACAGTGTTGCCACTACATACACTCGCAGTGAAGCCACCACACGAAAACTGCATCTAGGTATTTTACTTAAAAGCTTTGATGTAGCTTTATTTCGGAAATATTAATCTCGTTTAGTTGGGGGAATATTTAAATGAGTGTAATCAAGAATTTCAAAAATTGTTAAGAATAAATTATAAATATTCTAAATAATATCATGGAAAAACTTAAAAAATGATTTCCATAATATCGGAACATCATATATAGATTTTAAAATCAATAAATATAACTTTCGGTTCTATTTAGAGACATTGAAGGGTATTGAATTTTCACAGTGTTTCGGCTGCAGGTCTAAAGTTAAAAATAACAGTTTATTTTTATACAGAAAACCAAGAGGACTTACATGCTCAGTGAACGATGAAGTTGTTACTCTTCGTCTTTTTATCGGCCTAATGAACCGCTTCTGCTTGCTGGAAATAAAAGTACAATTCCTTCTCAAAAAGCCTTAATATTTCGTTCAATTTGTTTCAAACTAACTTTGCTTTATAGAGCATTTTAATACGTCTATTAAAAAATTTAACAATACATATTAAACTTATACAGTTACGTTAGTTGGACTTAAAATTCAAACAAATTTCTTTCATTATTTCAATAATCCTGATAATAAAATACACCCTAAATTATCGAGTTTATGTATTTATTGATAAAAAACCGTAGATCTTTGTTTTAGGAATTTTACATACTTGCATATAAATAATATTGATATGTCTCTGAATGTTTTTGTTGATGATCAAATCTAGATTTTGTGAAAATTTAGTTACATCCGAATAATAAAAATGAATGAATTAAAACTAAAATTATATTTAAAGTTCTCAATCCGTTTAAAACAATACTTACCATTATTATATGCTTAATAACCCCCAAGACTAGAGCAAGCATTTTGTAGAGGTATGTAATATAAGATTTGGCTTGGTAAATACTAACATTGAATGAATCTTGTTATGGAAATAGCACACAAAATTAATTTACAAATCACAAAAGCCTCAATAAAAAAGCTCAAGATAAACGATACCATGTTTTATGTGAAGGTTATGCTAAGATTAAATTGAAAATTTCAAGTGTATGCCTACATGTATTGCTATGGAACATGTTTTATTGTCATAGTTTTTAATGCTTTTCTCTTTTTAATATTATAGGTATCCATAGAAACAATATATCGATATTCAATAACGCTCAACTAAATCCTATGGAGCAACATTTATCATCAAAGATCTTGATATTCCTCATATAAATTTGAACTTTTATGTACAATTTTGGCCTGTAATAGGTCAATTCGCTTTCGAGATTCCATATTGTCCGATAGGCTGACAATCAGATAGAGATGGCAAATTTTCATATGTTATAGGCTGAGCGATAGTAAAGATTTCAAATGTATAGACGTAATAATGTCATATTGACAGCTTTTTGGAAAAATATTTTACAAATTGGATGTGTTGTTACAAAAATTTAGCAGAAATAATATGTTTTATATTGTAGAAGGGATATAAACACCACTTTTTATAGAGTTTTGTTCAAATATAATTGAGATTCAATGATTAAAACGTTGAACACTAGGTCAGTACCAGGAAAGTATGTAAACCTGGGCTAGACTAATAATGATCTAAACTTATTTTGAAGAAACAAGCTATATTTGAAACCAAGTCAATCGGTCATTAATATTCGTTAAACGTAGGCATCATGTGTGTTTGAGATTTTAAGAAAAGCGGGGGTATGTATTAACTTGCATAAAAAACTACCTTATAATTAAATTAAAACTTCAAACAAACAAAAATAACCTGAATTATCATTATATGTACCGCTATTTGCCATTGAAAGAGATGAGATACAATTCTGAAGAATGAATGTAATCGTTTATAATATAATAGAAAAATCCCAAATTTCCTCATCAGAAGTTTGAAGGCTTGTTGCACACTGATGAAATTATTAATTTATAGGTTTATAAGTACACGAGTTGCTATTACTCGTGTAATGGTTAGGGTAAATTCCAAACAAAGGCTTGACAGTTTATTTCTCATTGTGAGCAGTGATTGGAAAACTTTGACGAAGATCAAAAGGCTGACAAATTCAGCTTACTGAAGTTTAGTTATTAGTTGTAGGTTGTTAGTTATACAAGGTTTAAAAGGTCTTCAAAATAGTAAAATTGCTGTGCCAAAAAGACTTGTATACTTATTTTTAAAATACAATTAAACAATAAGAGAGAAGAAGGCAATTCTATGTCAAGTAACATGCTGGTCCATTTTGTGTGGTTTAAATTTTCCATTAATTTTATAAACATATAATACATGGAAAAAAGATTGAAATAGTTGGAATATTATTATTATTACTATGTAACCAGACACATAATATAGGCTCGTTAAATATAGTGTAAATTATGCACGAGACGTAGTGAAATTATCAAGAGTGTTATTTCGTAAACGGAGACTGTAATACAGCACGGAATTTACAACAATAATATAGGTTCGAGTTAATTGGTTTTATATATATATATATATATATATATATAATTTCAATAAACACTGAATCGCAAAAAGTATTATATATATATATATATATATATATATATATATATATATATACAAAACCAATATTACTAAAAATAATGTAGTATAACCGATATATGACCCATATATATGATGAATTAAGCATATTTGTATGTCTATAAGTCGTGAAATGAATTTTTTTATTATATGTCATTTTCTTTTAACATGTAAAATAGACCGTGATAAATTATGAGTGAGTGTATTCACTATTTAAAATGTTAAAAATATTGTTAAATTTAAGTTTTAAAACTCAGAGACTGTTGACACCAAAGTAAGCATGAAAATAGCAGATTTAAAGAAATGTAAGAAAATATAAAAGGAGAAAAATTTATCTTATTCTGTAAGACGATCTCAGGTTAATTTGTTTTTTTTTGTTTTTGGTAGTTACAAGAGATGAAATTTTGTCGCAATACTTTTACTCATTACTTCTTAATCAAAGTGTAATTATTTATTTTCTCAGAATTCTGTCTAGCCCAGATTAATAATTAGTTTTGATAATAATTAATTGCAAACTTGTTCCTTTACAAACCTTTTCTGCTTCTTATGATTTCCTTTATTTCCAAGTAAAATAAATTGTAATATATTGTAATATAACAAATTATAATGACGTCAGATAGTAAGGTTATTTACAACAAAGTACCAAAAGACTCTTGAAATTTGATATAATATAATGAATAATATTACTTAAGCGTTCGGAAACGTTGTAATTAAAGTAAGTGTAATAAAATCAAACAGATTACGTAATTATATCAAACATGTAACTCTCCTCCTCAGCACATTCAACTATGTAATCCCGGAAGGAATTTTTCCATCTGTTGCCAGAGACCGCCTCTTGATTTTTCTCAGCTTAATAAGCCGGTGGTGTCTGCTATAAAAAATGTCCAATGGTCATTTAAAAGTACTGAAATTTAATCCAGATCGTCCAATAATTAGTATTACACATATATCTTCATTTTTGTGTTATTGTTGTAATTGTGGTGTACGCTGCTTGTGGATATATAACAGTTCTAATTATTTTGGTTAATTAATAAAGACAAATTACAAGCATACACAAACAAAGGTAATATCACTGCAATCTGTATTATTATATGCATCTGTTTCGATTGGGAAAAATACATTTTTGTATTTTTATGCTCTTTTTTTATTGGCTATAGCTGGTACAAACGTTTAACTTGATATTGGATTCAGGTTATAGTAGTTACATAATATTCCTAAAAACAGTAGTTCACTTAAACTTATGTGGTACAACTTTTCCTAAAAGTGTTGAGTAATTTAATTTTTATTTAACGTCACTACACCACCGATTAAACACTTCATATGATGAGGCAATTTCGTCTTTCCTGGATCAAATAAGTGATAAAACTTTGTTTCGTTTTGGTAAAAACATTAAAAACGATTTTATTAGACACGCCAACTGCACATAACACACCACATCTTGGAAGTGGATCGAGCTGTTAGGAGGTTTCTGCCAAGTTTTGCAGAACGTGATTTCTAGCACTGCACAGTAACTGTCCAGGATTAACACAGAAGTTAATACCTTTATTTTTGGAGACTTTCTGCCACGTTTCCAGAACGTGCTTTCTACCATTGCACAGTAACTGTCCAGAAATAATACACGAGTTATTATTTTCATTGTTGAAGGCTTTCTGCCACGTTTGCTGAACGTGCTTTCTACGGTAGTATAGTTTATTGGCTTTCCACCACTGCTTAGTAACTGTCCAGAAATAACACAGAAGTTAATACCTTCATTCTAATTGGTTTTCTGCCATATTTGCAGAACGAGCTTTCTACCACTACACAGTAACTGTCCAGAAATAATACGGAAGTTAAGATCTTCATTAC
The DNA here is from genome assembly GCF_021130785.1 of Homalodisca vitripennis. Classification (NCBI taxonomy): domain Eukaryota; kingdom Metazoa; phylum Arthropoda; class Insecta; order Hemiptera; family Cicadellidae; genus Homalodisca; species Homalodisca vitripennis. Next base: position 23,808 of record NW_025776280.1, read on the forward strand.
TGGAGGCTTTCTGTCACGTTTGCAGAACGTGCTTTCTACCATTACACAGTCGTTGTCCCGAAATAAGACTGAAGTTAGGGTACCTTCATTTTTAAGGCTTTCTGCCACGTTTGCAGAACGTGCTTTCTACCACTGCTCAGTAACTGTTCAGAAATAATACATGAGTTAATACTTTCATTGTTGGAGGCTTTCTGCAACGTTTGCAGAACGTGCTTTCTAGCACTGCACAGTAACTGTCCAGGATTAACACAGAAGTTAATACCTTTATTTTTGGAGACTTTCTGCCACGTTTCCAGAACGTGCTTTCTACCATTGCACAGTAACTGTCCAGAAATAATACACGAGTTAATACTTTCATTGTTAAAGGCTTTCTGCAACGTTTGCAGAACGTGCTTTCTAGCACTGCACAGTAACTGTCCAGAAATAACACAGAAGTTAATACCTTCATTCTAATTGGTTTTCTGCCATATTTGCAGAACGAGCTTTCTACCACTACACAGTAACTGTCCAGAAATAATACGGAAGTTAAGATCTTCATTGCTGGAGGCTTTCTGTCACGTTTGCAGAACGTGCTTTCTACCATTACACAGTCGTTGTCCCCAAAAAAGACTGAAGTTAGGGTACCTTCATTTTTAAGGCTTTCTGCCACGTTTGCAGAACGTGCTTTCTACCACTGCTCAGTAACTGTCGGAAAATAATACAAAAGCTAATATATTATCGCTGGTCTCTCTAAAATAATTGTGAGTAGCGATTTTAGACCTGACACAGCGAAGAGTTTGCCCCAGTCAAGGTGTCAAATTACTGTATAATACCTGGATATTTATAATATATATATTTCATTGAAAAAGGATTCTCTTAAGCTGTAAAGGTTTTTAAGTTTACACACTCGTATATGGTATTATGTCAAATAATCGTTAATAAAAAGTTTCATCTTTGTTCTAATGTTGATCATACTTTACACAAAAAACATACAATTGTGTAGAGACAGAGTTATAACTTGAAAAGTATATTATCACATAAAGTATTTTTTGTGATCGTTATTATTCACGATAAAATGGTGTATGTAATATACCTTAGGCTTTGAGAAATTTTAATTAAGAAAAACTAGGAGACATGCGTCACAGTGAATGTATATCACTGTACCATTACTGGTCTACTCATATTAGTAACCAAAGTGATTTTAAAAGAAAGGA